>NC_139631.1:54944621-54952121 GCF_964638095.1 Poromitra crassiceps | reverse complement strand
TTGATGACGCACATAGGGTGACGTATGGTGGGGAAAGCCTGCAGTGCAACCACTCTACAACAGCCACAGTTCATACTGTACTGCAAACAGAGGAGAGCCCACCAACGTTTGAGTCAAATAGGGCAAAACTGTTCTGGAAATCAAACCCATTCTAATCTACATACTTGACCGAATTCAAGAGACTGCTTTTTAAAGACAAAATCAGGACTTTACTCTATACTATAATAACAGAGTTGTAATACAACACACCCACCTACTGGTTGGGACTGCATGTACATATTTGCAATCTAGCAGTTTGTTGATGTGAGATGTTGTGAAGACCTAGATCCCATGAAGGAATGGTATGGCCTTTGTCTCTGTCACTGGGCAGTGGGCAGTCTTTGCAGGAGATGGGCAGCAGGCAGTCTTTGCAGGAGATGGGGGCACATAAGTGGCTTGAGTCTCAGACATTATTCTGATCTCTTGACCGTCTGTTTTATTTTATTTTATAATCTATGTTTGACGTGACACATACTAACTGCTACAGTGTGAAGTTAACTGCTGTTTGTGATGTGATTACGGTACTGCTCTGCCAAGCAGGTATCTCCAATCAGTTTTTACAGAACACGGTTAACATTTCAATGTAACAATCAAGACAATAAATTCCAAATTGATTAATATAATAAATCAGTTTGGAATTGACTTGTACTGTCTCTCTTTAGACACCGATGCTACCAGAGGTCCTATTCACACTTGATTCACATGTAATTAATTAATGAATTAATTTGAGGTAATTTCGAGGTTGTGCTGACTCTTGAATCTTGCACATCTGCTTGAACAAATTTGGTACTATATTTAAGAATACACTCATTTGTTTTGACATTGTAACTGGTTATACTGACAACAAACATGTTGGTTTGTTTCTCTTTGCTCACAAGTAAGTGTGCCACTGTGAAGAATCATAGCAGTAGTTTTAGCCTGCAGGCGTTGAGCTGCTCAGCTGTGCCTGTCGGCAGCTAGGGGGTTAGGGTTAGGGTTGCCCTAACCCTAACCCTACCCTAACCCTAACCCTAACCCTAACCCTAGCCCCATGAACTCTGCATGGTCAACCAGTGTTTGTCTTGATATCTCCACCTGCATGTACTGAGTCTTGATATCTCCACCTGCATGTACTGAGTCTTGATATCTCCACCTGCATGTACTGAGTATTGATTTCTCCACCTGCCTGTACTGAGCTGAGAGAAATGGCTCAGTGAGTTTTTAGTGTGCAGGAAACCTAAGTGCCCATGGATGACATCTCACACCGTTTGGTTTTTAATGGTTGATGGCTATTCAGTCCCTGCTGGCAGGCAAGGATTTGGACAAGGCCAATAGCAATATATCCACCTCGGCCTAAAAGAGCATCTCTCACATGAACCTGGTCCCCGACTTAGGGGCCAAATGAAGGCATGGCTGGGACAAATCAAATTACACAACCACATAATTTGTCAAGACAAATTCTTATTAGAAATTCAACTAGAACTTACTTGCGAACTTAACATGTCTGTAAGATCAGATAAAGGCAGGTTTTCAGTGTTATTAATCAATGCTAATGTCATGCCCTGCAACTCTTTGCCTCGAGGCAGCAATTGCCGTTTCAATTACTAACCTCCACACATGCAAGAAAGGCAAATTTTAAGCAAAGGACTTTTACTTGAGAGAAAAGGTCAATTTTACTATTCTGAAGTAAATGGAGCTTTGTTACTTTTAAATTGTAGTTTACTCTCCTTGAAAATTACATTTTATTTTATTTTAGTTGGCTTGGAAGTTCTTGAGATCACACATACTAGTGTGTCAGCGCTTGGGAGGTATTGCATAGGATGGAGTCTAGGCCAGTTAACAAATTGTTTTCCTGTAAGATATCCCAAACTTACGTACACTTCCACAGTCGTTGCAGTCGTGGAAGCCTGCTTTCTGGATGGACTTTTGCACTTCCATGGAGAAGTTCTCAAACTCTGCCTTGACTGTCCTGAGCAGCGTGAGCGTGTTGAGGGAAGCATAGGCTTGCCTGGCTTCACTGTCATACTTGTCTCCTCTCTTCCACGAGCCATTTCCTACACATTAGAAGAGCATACATTCAAAATGTTTAATCTAAATGCATCCAGCATGTATCAGTACCTAAAGCTAAATTGAGGACACTGATGTTATGCTGTGCTAGCTGACTCCATAAATAGATATATTGTTCCTGAAAGACTACAGAGAAAAGAGTGATTTCCAGCTATCTGAGTTTGGAACATCTGTTACTTTACCATAAGAGGAGGCATTGAAGAGCTCAATGTTGAAGAAGATGTAATTTCCGTTGGTCAGCCGTCGTCTGTGGGCAGCCAGCATGATGTCTCGTATGATGTCTGCTCCCGTGCACATGATCACCACTGCAGGAGAAACCACAGTCACATGATCACCACTGCAAGAGAAACCACAGTCACATGATCACCACTGCAGGAGAAACCAGTCACATGATCACCACTGCAGGAGAAACCACAGTCACATGATCACCACTGCAGGAGAAACCACAGTCACATGATCACCACTGCAAGAGAAACCACAGTCACATGATCACCACTGCAAGAGAAACCACAGTCACATGATCACCACTGCAGGAGAAACCAGTCACATGATCACCACTGCAGGAGAAACCACAGTCACATGATCACCACTGCAAGAGAAACCACAGTCACATGATCACCACTGCAGGAGAAACCAGTCACATGATCACCACTGCAGGAGAAACCACAGTCACATGATCACCACTGCAGGAGAAACCACAGTCACATGATCACCACTGCAGGAGAAACCAGTCACATGATCACCACTGCAGGAGAAACCAGTCACATGATCACCACTGCAGGAGAAACCAGTCACATGTGCTTTATAGTTTAGATGTGATTTACATGTGCTTTATAGTTTAGATGTGATTTAGATGTTCTTTATAGTTTAGATGTGATTTAGATGTTCTTTATAGTTTAGATGTGATTTAGATGTGCTTTATAGTTTAGATGTGATTTACATGTGCTTTATAGTTTAGATGTGATTTAGATGTGCTTTATAGTTTAGATGTGATTTAGATGTGCTTTATAGTTTAGATGTGATTTAGATGTGCTTTATAGTTTAGATGTGATTTACATGTGCTTTATAGTTTAGATGTGATTTACATGTGCTTTATAGTTTAGATGTGATTTAGATGTGCTTTATAGTTTAGATGTGATTTACATGTGCTTTATAGTTTAGATGTGCTTTATAGTTTACATTACATTATATTACATTACGTCATTTGGCAGACGCTTTTATCCAAAGCGACTTACAATATCACATTTTTGTCAGCAATAGAGCAATCAACTATGCAACACAGTCTATGACAACTACAACTTCTGAAGGAACAGTGGTACAAGTTTAGTTTAGGTTAGTAGTTTTTTTTTTTTTTTAGAGAGAAAGAAGTTAGTTCAAGAAGGGCCCAGATGGAGCCTGAAAAGGTGTGTCTTTAGTCTTTTCCGAAAGATCGGCAGCGATTCGGCCATCCTGACCGAAGTTTAGATGTGATTTAGATGTGCTTTATAGTTTAGATGTGATTTACATGTGCTTTATAGTTTAGATGTGATTTAGATGTGATTTAGATGTGGTTTATAGTTTAGATGTGATTCAGATGTGGTTTATAGTTTACATGTGATTTAGATGTGGTTTATAGTTTACATGTGATTTAGATGTTCTTTATAGTTTAGATGTGATTTACATGTGCTTTATAGTTTAGATGTGATTTAGATGTTCTTTATAGTTTAGATGTGATTTAGATGTTCTTTATAGTTTAGATGTGATTTAGATGTGCTTTATAGTTTAGATGTGATTTACATGTGCTTTATAGTTTAGATGTGATTTACATGTGCTTTATAGTTTATGGCCAACAATGGCCGCAACCATGGAGTATGTAGTCCAAAGTATGAAGTGCCAAAAATAAAATGTATAATGGAATCTGTTACCTTATGTGTCATTGCCGCTCCTCATTTTTGTTTAAATATGCAAGGAGGGTGCTCCGCTCGTTGTTAAGCTGTCTTGCTATTTGCCAAACAAAAAAAAGTTTGACGCGGTCCGCCATGTTTCTTGCTTGCGTTTTGTCTTTGTGCTTTGGAATGCTTTGAAGGTGGGGGGTGGGACTTTTGCACTGGGAAACACCCATGTCCCAGTTGTGTGGCAGTATTACTCCCTCGGACGCCCCTTAGCCGTCGTAAAATCGCTGTAAACCTCTTGGGGATTATTGCTGAATTTGAGACTTAACCATTTTCTCTTTATCTCAGTTGTTCTTCACCCCCATTACATTGTAGGCAAATTATTTAGCCCTAGCCATCTGCCCCTAACAGAGTCTGGAGGCCCATCTTTAATGTGACACCTACTACCGGGTATGTTACTAATGATAGCTACTATGTTACTAATGTTACTATGTTACTATGTTTTTTGTTTTATTATGATTGGGAAAGAATTGATTTAATCAGTGATGTGGAGGCTGCATGGAAGTTCTTTTATGATGGTTTTTCTTATCTTGTGGATAAGCACGCTCCTATTAGGAGGTATAAAGTTAAAGGGAGGGACAAGCAAATTAGCTCGGTAGTTAAAAGCAGTTTCTTCCAGCTAAGACTTTTGGCGAAGGTAAAAGCCTATCTCTCCCCCCAAAATTTTGAAAGAATTATCCACGCTTTTATTACTTCTAGGCTGGATTACTAAAATTCTCTGTATGCGGGCCTAGACCAATCATCCCTGCGTCGTCTGCAGTTAGTGCAAAATGCTGCCGCTCGGCTACTAACTGGAAAAAGGAAGCGGGATCATGTGACTCCATTGTTAGCCTCCCTCCATTGGCTTCCTGTCCATTTCAGGATTGATTTTAAGACTTTGTTGATTGTTTACAAGGCCTTAAATGGCCTGGCACCTTCCTACATTGCAGAACTCCTACACCATCACACTCCAACTAGAGCTCTGAGGTCATCTAACCAGGTGCTCTTGGATGTCCCGAGATCTAGATTAAAAAACAGAGGTGACCGAGCCTTTGCGGTAGCTGCCCCCAAATTGTGGAACAGCCTACCCATCCATATAAGGACTGCGCAAAGCCTTGGAATTTTTAAGTCATTGCTTAAGACCCATCTATTCAAATTAGCCTTCAATTCGGGTTAAGATTGTGCCTATTACGTATATTGCTATGTGTTTTCTTCTTTTATTTCTACTGTATCAACTGTCTGTGTCTATTTGATATTTGCCTGTTCAGCACTTTGGTCAACTTTGGTTGTGTAAATGTGCTATATAAATAAATTTGACTTGACTTGACTTGACAATCCTTGGTTTACGCCTGAATTGTCCAATCTACTTCATGAACGAAACTTAGCTTGGGCTAAGGCTAGGAAGACAGGGACAGAGGCCGATTGGCTAATCTTTAGACAACTGCGAAACCGATTTACTTCTTTTATTAAAAGGGCCAAGTCTGAATTTTATCTGTCCGCGACAACCGAAAACTTAAATGATCCTAGGAAATTCTGGAAAGTTATTAAATCTATTTCTGCCACTGAAACCCATAGCGAACTTCCTCCCTGTATTGTTTATGATGACACCACCATCTCTGATAGGGCTACTATGCTTGAGTGTTTTAATAAGCATTTTATTGCCTCTGGTTCTCTGTTCGCCAAGTCTTCTGCTTCTCCTGTATTGCCCTCTACTGCCCCCACTGTCTTGCCTTCTGCTCTGAATGATGGTCACATGTCTGTTGGTCAGCCTTTTTGTTTTACCCCATTCTCAGTTGAAGAGGTCCACAGAGCCCTTCTTTTGCTGGACCACACTAAACCTGTAGGCCCAGACAATTTGGAGCCTTATTTTCTTAAATTAGCTGCTGATTTTATTGCCAAACCCCTCCAATGTATTTTAACCTCACTCTTACAGGTAATTGTATCCCCAAAATCTGGAAGTCTGCCTATGTCCTCCCCCTACTAAAAGGGGGGGACCCTACCTCCCTTAATAACTATAGGCCCATTTCAAATTTGTGCGTCTTGTCAAAGGTCCTTGAAAGATTAGTCAATGACCAGTTAAAGGATTTCCTGCACACTACAAATACTCTTTCCTCATATCAATCTGCATGGCTTTAGGAAAAAACACAGCACTATTACAGCGTCCCTAAAAGTAACAAATGATATAATAGAGTCACTGGATCAGAAAAAATATTGTGCAGCACTTTTTGTTGATCTTTCCAAGGCCTTTGACACAGTGGACCATGTCATATTGAGAAAACAATTGCTTAATATTGGATTGTCTGAGCAAGCAGCTGGCTGGTTTGTGAATTACCTGTCTGACAGGTCTCAGTGTGTACGCTTTGAAGGCAGCTCATCCAGCATTTTAAAATGTATCATCTGGCGTACCCCAGGGCTCGGTCCTGGGTCCAATTTTGTTCACCATTTATGTGGATGAGCTGGGCCGTAATGTTCCCAATGCTAAGTTCCATTTTTATGCAGATGACACTGTAATCTATTGCTGTGGATCCACTCTCACTCATGTCCTTGGCTATTTGCAGACTGCTTTTAATGTCGTTGAGTCTCAACTAACTGATTTAAAGCTTGTCCTAAATCCAGCAAAAACTAAATTTATGTTGTTTTCAAATGGCAGAAAGACCACAGATCCTCCTCCCAACATGTTGTCTCTGCAGGGCAAGCAGATCGAATTAGTGTCATCTTATAAGTATTTGGGCATTTTAATTGATGATCGTTTATCTTTCAGACTCCACATTGAAAGTCTTGTGAAAAAGTTGAAACTGAAGCTGGGTTTCTTCTTTCGAAACAGGTCATGCTTTTCTTTCGTTGCCAGGAAGAAATTGGTTGCAGCCACCTTTCTCCCTGTGCTTGACTATGGTGATCTGTTGTATATGCATGCTCCTGTCTATTGTCTCCATTCTCTGGACACTGTGTATCATGGTGCTCTGAGGTTTGTCACGGGCTGTAAAGCCCTCACTCACCACTGCACCCTATATGCCAGGGTTGAGTGGCCCTCTCTGGCTGCACGTAGGCTCACCCATTGGTACATGTTTATCTATAAATCCATCCTTGGATTAATTCCATCGTACCTCTGTGGCTATATTTCTAGAGCCCACAGTAGTTACCGCTTACGCTCAACCGATTACTACCAGCTAAATGTCCCCAAAATCCGTATGGATCTTGGCAAACATGCTTTCATGTATTCTGCACCTACAGCTTGGAACTCACTTCAGAGCAACCTCAAACTGAAGGAACTTGTTCCACTTGGAACTTTCAAAAATCTAATGAAGGTCATAGAAGTAGATTCTTTTCGTATTTGCACATGTTTTTTATGAACATTGTAACTGCTTTTGCCTGTTTTATTGCATGTTTGTGCATTGGTATTTGTTTGTTTTAATGTTGTAACTTTATTTCTTTTATGCTGCTATCTTGGCCAGGCTTCCCTTGAAAAAGAGGTCTTTGTATCTCAATGGGACCGACCTGGTTAAAA